>NW_024082080.1:0-3926 GCF_003009895.1 Hyaena hyaena | reverse complement strand
TCCTCCTAATCCTCCTATACGTGCAAACATATGATATTTGTCCTTCTCTGCCTGACTTATTTCGCTCAGCATAACACCCTCAAGGTCCATCCATGTTGCTACACATGGCCAGATTTCATTGTTTCTCATTGCCATGTAGTATTCCATGGTATAGATAAACTACATCTTCTTGATCCATTCATCTGTTGATGGACACTTAGGCTCTTTCCATGTTTTGGCTATTGTTGAGAGTGCTGGTATGAACATTGGGGTACATGTGCTCCTATGCCTCAGCATTTCTGTATCCCTTGGGTAAATTCCTAGCAGTGCTATTGCTGGGTCATAGGGGAGTTCTATTGTTAGTTTCCTGAGGAACCTCCACGCTGTTTTCCAGAGGGGCTGTACCAGTTTACATTCCCACCAACAGTGTAGGAGGGTGTTATTAGGCTTCATTTATATTAATTGCTTCATCCTATTGAACTATGCCTGGCATTAACATAAAATAATTCCTGTCTGCCCTTTTAAATATACAGATACTCTATTGAATATATTGTTACAGTGAATATTAAAATAATGACTAATACAGGAGAGGCCAGTTTAGCAGGAACCCTTAATCATGGCTTCGTCCAACTGGGCTCCTGTTGGATATATATAACTATAGATCAGTAATTGTACCTAATTAAACACTGGAAAACTGAGTGTAGGCTGATAGAAACCAGACCCCAAACTCTTTTCAATATAGATTTTAAGAAATTGACATTATCTTGGGTAAAATCTTGCTTTTTCTTTGTCTTTTCTCCTCTGTTTCTCTTGACCCTCCATCCACAACCAAAAATTCATAATGGCCAGAATGTTCAGTAAATAACTACTTTCTCCCCGTTGGTTAGAACCTATATTCACGATCCATTGTCAGGTGTTTCAGAATGACATCTGTTCCAGGACAGGTTACAAAAATCATACAGTTTTTCTTTTTGTTACAAGATAATAAGCATATGACTGATTTCTCTTTATTTCATGTGATAGCAAAAAGAAAGGAAATGTGAGATTTGTCAAGTAGCAATATATTAAACACTCACAGTCAGAATACAAACATTTGCTTATGTTATATATAGAAGTGTTGCTATGAACACATCATATAATAAACTTAAACGTGGTCAAAACTTATTCTGACACTAAAGAGCTAATTGATAACTTGGTAGAGTGGAAAGAACTTGCAGTTCACCATTAGAGATCTCGATTCCTAGGATTGGTTCTAGTTAGTAGCCAGGTGATTAACTGTCAACTTCTTGGGAGTCTCATTTCCTCATTTAAAAAGCAAGAGCTTGGCTGCTAGATAATCTCTGTAGTTCTTTAAAAATGCTATAACTTGTCTGTGGCATTTTTCCAGTATTTACAATTTTATATAAATATGGTGCTTAGTTTGTGATTCCTTCCTTCCCTCCCTCCCTCTTTCCTTCCTTCCTTCCTTCTTTCCTCCCTCCCTCCCTTCTTTCCTTCCTTCCTTCTTCTCTTCCTCCCTCCCTCTTTCCTTTCCTCTGCTCACTTCAAATACAACAATTAAGCATATACTGTGTGTCAAGTCTAGCAAAAGGCTAGGATTTACAGAGTGGATATTTTAAAAATTAGAGAAATTAAAAATTAGTTTTATATTTATAAGGGCAATGGAAATGAAATTCATAGTGTGTAAGGATTTGTAACAGGGAACCTAACTTGCTCTATGGTGGATGGACAAGAATAATGGTTACAGGAGATGACATTTGAACTCGACTGTGTAAGAGGAGTTAGCTAAGGGAGGGGGATGAAATGCAAGTCTTATTAGAGGGAAAAGTGTGTATTATATGAAGACCCTGAGGCAGCGAAAGCAAGGGTCAGTGGGAAACTGAAAAAGCCTGGAAAGAAAAGAGCCAGGAGGAGTGTGGCTGATATAGGTCAAATGAGGAATTTTTATCTTTATACTCAGAACAATGAACTGCAGTTACATGATCTTCAAAAAGTTTGTGTTGAAATATAATACTTCAAACATATTGAAAGTTATAGAATGTAATAAACAAAGATCTCTGTATTGACCACTGAACTTTATTAAACTTGGACATTTTGCCCTAATTTTCTCATTTTAGAGTAATATAACACTGTAGATGCACTTATAAAGCCTTTATGCATACCTTGTTGATTTCACCCTCTCCTCAGAGATAATCATTCTATAGCATTTATATCCACAATTCACATTCAGGCTTGTATATTCTGACTAAAACTTTATATATAGCCATAAATAATACGTAATATGGTTTTACAAGGTTTAAAACTTTAGATAATTAATATGATATTCTATGATTTTGTAACTTGATTTTTCATAAAACCTCATTTTTTGGAGATTTATACATTTTGGTGTATCAGGCTATTTATTATTTACTGCTAATAACATTTAGTGTGTGACAATACCATTAACAGACCACTATTTTTATGCATCATCCCATTCGTAGACATTTAGGAATTTTTCCAATTTTTGGGGGGAGGACTGATACAGACAATGCTGCTAAGAATATTCTTGTACATGGCCCATCATATGAATAAGCCAAGTTTTTTTTTTTTAGAAAATATTCCTAGATGTAGACTTGTTTAATTAAACAATACATGCTACTTTCAACAAATTACTTTTCATTGTCTATTTTTCAATTTCAATATATACAATAGTTTAACAGTAACAAGTCTTGGTATTTTATATAGCATGTCCTTGCTCTAGTTCTTTAAATTTATCTTTCATGTGAATTAAAAGATCAACTTGTCAATGATTTGCCTTTTCCTGTCCTTTATGTGTTATTTCCTTTACGTACATTATGTGTTTTTTTCTTCTTAAATTTTCTGCACCTGCGGATTCTAATCCTTTGTAGATTGCATGTAGAGTAAATAACCTCCACAATTCAGTGATTTATTTTACTCATTGACTTGTTCATTCTTGTTTATGATGTTTCTTGATATACAGTAAATTTTAACCTTGATTGTAGTTAAAATATTCCATAATTTCATTATGGCTTGTGTTTTTCATTGTCCAGTTTAAGGAATAATTTCTCAAGGTGATGTAAGTTATTTTCTTATATTATTTTCTAAAAGTTTCAAGGCTTGACTTTTTACTTATATCTTTAATCAAGCTGGTATTCATTTTTGTGTATGGATATAATTCTACTTGATTTCTGTTATGAATAATCCATTGTTCTAGCACCATTAGAGCTCTCCAATTTTTCCCCCACTAACTTTTATTATCACTTTTGTCATGTACTTAGTTTTCAAATATGTGTGGTCCTCTTCTGCACTCTTTTATTCCATTAGTCTATTTGTAGATCTCACTGCTATACCACATATAACATAACTTTATACAAAGTCTTGCATAGTAAGTAATTTTTCCAGTTGTTTAAGTTTGCTATCCATATGAATTTAAAGATGAGTTTGTCAATGAAAAACACTTTTGGACTGTTAACCACAATTGCTTTGAATTTATAGATTAATTTTTGGAGATCTGATATTTTAAATTTTTTCATGGATGAGTTTTTGCATCCATAAATATTGTTGCTTCCTCACTGATTCCATACCGCTTGTATGTCCACTAAGAATTAGATTTATATAGTTCTTATACGTTTCTTGTTAGATTCATACCAGGTACTTATAATATTGAAGGCATTATAAGGTGAAAAAAAGTACGAATATAATGGAAGGAAGTTAACAGAATAAGGCAATAGCCCTAGGCAAACTGGGGGAATTCCCTGCCATGTGAGACAGCTGAAATTCGAGAATATCTATAGTATTTCTGACATGAAGAATGAGAAGACAAATTTTGGTAACTGGAGTCTATGGAAAGTAAAGGAGGATTATAGAAGGGAGAGAGCCCAAGAAGGAATCCCTATATTCTCTGTAGAGACTGTCCAAATGTTGGCTAATTTTTGTTTTTTTTTTTT